>NW_028249534.1:0-26910 GCF_964263255.1 Lissotriton vulgaris | reverse complement strand
TGTGTGGGTTTGTGTTACTATCCTTGTGGGGACTTGAGTATGATAACACACTCGCGCTGTGGGGACTTGATTGCACTGTGGGGACCTGAACCCAAGTCCCCACAAGGTAAAGTCTTCTAAATGGTTAGAAATGACTTCAGAAACATATGTGCCAATTTTTACAACTTTTTAAAAAATTGCCTTGTGGGGACCTGTGGTTCACTGTGTGTGTTTATTTTTTTGCTCGCTCTGCCCCTGTAGCCAGGCGGTGGTACTGCAGCCTTAAACACACTTAACATATTAAACACACTTGAATCCCATCTAGCAACAGAGGATAGAGATTTTGAAGGAACAAACCCATCCGAAAACATAATACCTGAATGGAATGTCCTTTTTAATTTTATGTAACCTTTTTTTTAAGAAGAAAAATATTAATCATATGAGGTTACGGACTTTGCACTTTTATCTTTTGTAGCTATTTTCTTCGAAAAGCTAAGAAATGCACATTTAATTGAATGCTATTTTTTTACATTTCCAATACATGACCGTATCTCTATTGATGAAATGACGCACCTCATCATCTTATCAGTACTCATTGATGTGGCAACAATACAAATATTTAGGAAAAAGCATATCTATATCAAAGAAAGTGGTATAGTATGGTCATTCTCTTTAATCCTTAACTAGTATTCTCCTTTAATATATATTTTGCCATTGAACTTATCATTTCTTAAAAGTATATGTGCGACGTTAGGATTCATCTAATTATGAGCACCCTATTGAAATAATGACTGCGTTTACAATAGTGTATTTTAAACAGCCCCTGCTTTACAGGTAGTGCATGTGACATAAACATGAAAGTGCAGAAAGATAAAACAATTTTGCACCAAAACATGAACCCAACTTTGAATTTGCTGCGAATGTGTTTTGCTGCAAGGAAAGAAAATCCCTTGTCGCAGTGCATCCGTTGGAGATGTCGGAATTTGCCTTGAGAGAAAACTCTAGACAGAACTTTAGAATGGGCAGCCGCAGACAAGTAAATGCACACTTGTGCATGCCAAAAAAACAGGACTGCAGATCAGGGTGCTGAAAACCCTTGGAGTTGATTAGACTCTCTGAATGGGGGTAGATGCTGGTGCCAACACACCTTCCAACAGAGAGGAGGTTCAGCATGGTACTGACAGCAGCCAAGAAGGGAGTCAGGTGCACAAACAAAATCTGCAGCTGATTCCACCCATGCTATTAAAATGCAAAATGCATCATTTTCGAGTTCAAGAAGATATAGCACAATCCTTATGCAGTGTACTCTTTCGATGCAGTTTGCAGATTATTGGAGTTAGAGCTCAATGATAGAAATCTAGGCCGTCCGAACGGAAACTCTTGGGGTTATTTTCTTGCTTTCCTTAACCGGTTAGGAGGTCGTTTACTGCACATTATAGATGCCTATAGTGTTTCTTACACCTCCTTCGCACAAAAGGCCTTCATCAAGAAATACCATCAGGAAACACTGTAGCTGGTAGGTGAATTATGTGGACTGTTTCTTTCCTAAAGCAAATTGCATATGGCTCCATTCTGCAAACTTTCGGGTTGGTCTGGGTTAAATTTAAATTACACGTACGAATTCGTACAGTTCTGGAAATGTTGCATTCGACAAAAATTCATGATTCCTTCCTATCGCATTGAAATAAAAAGTAAATCTCTGAAACCTGTACCACCAGATAATTACTTCGACTGCGAAGCATAGAAACTGCAAATATTAGACATATATATTGTGAATGGATCCTTTAGTTTTCAATTCGAAAAAATATTTACTGAGCCCAGTCTAGTTTTAACCTCACTCAGAAAATCGAAATCTTAAGCAGAATATTGCATCTTATATTTAAAAAAGAAATGCTACAAATATCTAACGCCAGACCTTCGAATTCGAAACAATCCAATTGCATCTGTGCTAGCTTTCTTTTATCTTTCGGCATCTAATGCCAACGTGTATATTTGAGCGGCATTTGACTATAATGTGAACTTTGCAGTCTGCTTTTGCCCTAGTGCTTATCGGACTTTTCCTAAAACATGTATTATTTCATTTCTTAGATGTGCACACGGTTTGATTTCAAATTAACTGTTTCTTTAGCTTCTTGTTAAAAGAATACCCGTGTTTTCCGCAGTGTCTTCATGCAGAGAAGTAAAGTTAGCCAGGGCGTTGCCAAGGTCAGCCAAAGATGTGCAAATGCACTTTCATGCATAACAAAGGGCCGGTTAATTAGCGGGGCTAAGAACACCTCATGTCAGTGACTGTTGCAGACTGGGGAATGAGCGCAGCTGCAATGGATTACAAACACCTTGTTAAACGAGCAGACAAACATCAGCAAAAATCACTAGGTTTGCTTGGCCTGAAACTTCAGCAGTACTCAGATTGAGATTGAATTTCTGAGACTGTTAGCCTTCTTTTGCGCTTCCGATAATGAAAAAAAAACGTAAAGAAGTGCAATTTTTTAAGAGAAGCCCATGCAGTGGGACATTTATTCCTATCTATTATTGATGAATATTGGAAAGAAAAAAAGAGAATGCTAGGTTCACCTGCACAAATGTAGAAATTTTAGTAGCAACATTTCATATGTTTAATAAATAAAACAAAAACTTTTAAATTTACATTTTGGGCGTCTCCATTTTATTTTTATTTGAACATTTCAAAATCATTCATATCATATTGTATCATATAATGTGGGAGGGTGGACGAATGAAGATAAATTAAGCGGCATAATGCAGCACATTTGTGAAAGTAGATAGACTTCCCTATTTTGTTATGCTTTTCAAACAGGTTAACCCTGTTTGAGCAAATGTTTCATCTCATTAGTACCAGTTTAAACCCCAAATACAGCATATGCAACAGAAAGGAGACTAGAGAACACTTGCAAAGTGCATTCCACTGCTGGGGAAAGTGTGTCATTTCGGATTTCGTCGTTTTTGTCCGTTTGCTGTAGAAACATACTTTTTGTTAAAATCTGCAGGTTATGCAGAACATGATGGATTTTGTGGCAAATGCATAACTCTACTGAAAATGCCATGGTTGCAACATTACATAATTCAAGTGACCCCCCATATAGAGAGGAAAAATAATGTGTCTGACTGGCTTAAGACGTTCTCAGCAGCCAGAGTGAAGTTAGGGCACCGAGGCTGACTATTGTGTGATCACAGCCACCAACTCAGCGTGATCGTATGCTAAAATCAATTTTTTTTATCTACAACTAAAACAGCAGAATATGCTATTTTAAAATGTATTGCACAATGTTGGAAATTGGACCAATCATGTAAAAAGTGTTTCAGAATTCACCTGGAACCCTCATAAGGGAAACAACCATGATGAGCACAGCCTCTTTGTGATATATGAAGAGCTGCCCTTCTAATGAAAATGTAAGGCGTGGGCTGAATTACTAGTTTGAAGGTACAGTTTTTACATTTTCAGTTTAGGTCGATTTTTTTCTTTTTCATGTAATATTTCAACAAAATAAGACAGGGCACTTCATTATTTCTTAGTAAGCGAAGTATGGATCAGATTCACTAAAGTCGATGCAGAGCCAAAGCTGTGTAATAATCAGCAGTACTGCATTGAATGTATTACCAAAAATTGTGCAGTACAATATGTAGAAGGAGTCGGGTGCTGACGTCCTCACACACATTTGCGCTACAAAGTGATTTTAGACAAAGGATAAACTTCATGCAATAGCACAAAGGTGAGGTAGGATTACCTTGAGTGAAAACTTGACCCAGCTCCAATGTGATGAGTCCAGCTTGAAATCTTAAGGCAGGTACTCCCTAGACCAAGCTATACCACGCTGAAGAGCTTTGAAACCATCAACACCAGTCTTTGGTTCCTTTTATTCCGGTCAGGGAGGACTTGATCTGGCAGTTCAGGCTCAATTGTTCCCATTGGAGCAGAGTCATGACTAATTTGCAAATGGCTGGGTCTAAATTGAGGTAGCATGGTTTGCAAAATAATGAGCAAGGATGTGGCCAGAGTAATTTCCAGTGGTTGGGATTAGTTCAAGCTTTCCATCTATAATTTTTTTTGCATACCTCAGTGTGATGTTGTAAATGAAATGAATATACACAGACGTAGGTCCTGTGCCCTCTGAGCCGCTGGAACCAAGTTATACCCAGCTGATGAGCTCTAATAGGGCAAAACCCATCCTGGGTTACTTGTGTTTGATTTCAAGGAGGACATGTTCTGGCCGTCCATGCTAGACTCTTCCCATTGGAACAGGGTCCAGACTGATTTGCAATAGCTGGGTCCAAATGGAGGTGGGATGGTGTGCAAAATAGAAATGGAGCGGGATGGGACATTGAGTATTTACCAGCTGCTGAGATTAATTAGAGCTTTCCATCCTTCATTTTGTTGTATACTTCAGTTTTTCTTGTTGTGAGCAAACAATTTTAGATGGAATCTACCAGATAGAGCATGCTGCCGGGTTGCATAAGACCAAGGCTCTCATTTACAAGAGGCCTGCACCGCCCCACGTCACTTTTAATGATGCTCCAGTGACGCAGGCCTCTGAATTACATCAACAAGGCCAAGGAAAGCTACTCTGCATAGCTTTTCATGGCCTCTTAGATATGGCATTGCCTCACACTGCCCTGGGGAGGCATGCCATGGGTGTTGCTGTAGGTTTTCCCACTCAACGCCCCTGGTTTTTGACACATTCAAAGATTTACAACAAAGCATAAATCTGGGAATGCATCAAAATCCTGCGCCTCCGCAGCGGTGGCATGAGGGTTGTTTTTGTGGGGAAACAACAGTTACAACGCAACTGTTACAACGGACTACTTTTACAACGCAACCACTACAACCCAGGATCCTTTACAACGCATGCCTTTACAACGCATGACATTACATAGCAGATGCTGTTACAATGCATGCCATTACAATGTAAGTATAGGTAAGTTTATCTTTTTTAATAAATTTATTTAATTTGGGTTTTGGGGTAAAGGGGTATTTTAAGGGTTCAGGGCTAGGTTTGGGTTATGGGGTACAGGGGTATTTTTAGGTTTCAGGGCTAGGTTTGGGTAATGGGGTACAGGGGTATTTTTAGGTTTCAGGGCTAGGTTTGGGTAATGGGGTACAGGGGTATTTTTTGGTTTCAGGGCTAGGTTTGGGTTTTGGGGTACAGGGGTATTTTTAGGTTTCAGGGCTAGGTTTGGGTTATGGGGTACAGGGGTATTTTTAGGTTTCAGGGCTAGGTTTGGGTTATGGGGTACAGGGGTATTTTTAGGTTTCAGGGCTAGGTTTGCGTTATGGGGTACAGGGGTATTTTTAGGTTTCAGGGCTAGGTTTGGGTTATGGGGTACAGGGGTATTTTTAGGTTTCAGGGCTAGGTTTGGGTTTTGGGGTACAGGGGTATTTTTAGGGTTCAGGGCTAGGTTTGGATTTTGGGGTACAGGGGTAGCTTTAGTGATTAGGGATAGGTTTGGGGTACAGGGGTACAGGGGTATTTTAAGGGTTCCGTTTTTTAAAAAACTACTTAAAATAAATTAAAATAATTAAATATTTATTACTTAAAGTTTTTTTAAAATAGATATACTTACCTATACTTACGTTGTAATGGCATGCGTTGTAATAGCATCTGCTATGTAATGACATGCGTTGTAAAAGCATTCGTTGTAAAGGATCCTGCGTTGTAAAAATCGCGTTGTAATGGTATGCGATGTAAAAGTATGCGTTTTAACGTCATACATCCGTTTTTGTGACAAAAAGTGCCCCGTCCTCCACAAAAACAACCTGATTTCAACAGAGACACCCTTGCACCATGGTGTAAGGGTGCCTGAGTTGGCACATGGCAGCCATTTGTGTGCCAGCTCTGTGAAAGAGGACAGGAATTCACCATATCTCAAAGATACAGTTCATATCTGCCCTTTCCTTTTGATGCAGGACAATGCAGCAAGAAGCCTTACAGTGCTGCCCTGTGCCAAAACTTTGTCAGCGTACCAAGATCTTACAGTGAGATAAAAACCCACTCATTGGTTGCCATTGATTGGCTTTATTTTCGTTCTCATTTGCCTACTTCTGTTTAGATGGCTTGTCTTATATTATGTTTGTCCCTCTCGTGAGCATAACCTCTTTACTTGTGTCTTTGCACTCCTCACTTTAAGGGAACTCTTTTTCATGATTTCCTTTAGCAGTCCACAAGAGTGCATGTGTTTTCCAGCTGTCTTGTTTGTGCGTCTCGCCTCCTCCCTTTTCTAGTTGCTCTTTCTCACCTGACTGCTGCTCTCCCTCCTCATTGCTATATTTTCTTTTGTTTAAGCACTCCATGAGTGAATGTGTTTACTAGCTGTATCCCTTGAGTGCTTCTCTCCACCCACACATTGTTACTTTCTCTTCTCCGTGTGCTTTTCTCCCATGCTGCCTTCTCTCGTCCGCATGCTTCAATCCATTCACTCTGCACACTCTATGATGTTCTCTATCACCTGTGTACTTCTGTGATGTTCTATGCCTCTTGTGCTTCCCCCTGTTATCGTGCACTGCTTTTTCCCTTTCCCCACTCCTCCATTACCAGGCACCTCCACCACCAAAAGCTGAAGTCCTTTTTTTAATTGGCACTTTTGTACTAAAAATCATACTTTTTGTTATGGAGGTGCATGTCCTGTGAAGAACAAGATGATGTAAAATGTTGAGTAGTGAAGAATTGTATTGCTTGTAGATATATAGGGACACTGCAAACTGATGCTGTACTGACGGGGCTGTAAATATTTACAACTAAGGAGAGAAGTAGGGAATCTGCAGAGAAAGGGAGTCTGACCAGACCTCAACTCCAGGTAGGATTCCTAGAATGAGCAGCATCGCAGCTGGTCCCGCTATAATTCTGGAGACCTCATCTGTATGGTGTATTTGGTGTTTTTCCAAGTTCATAGTTGGGGTTGAAATTGTGGACTGTTAGTTTCTGACGAGGCACTATGACAATGTGGGTGATCACTACATGTGTGGTTATTCACCTACCACTTGTATTTATTTTGTTCCAAGTTTAACACATTTTAATTTGCTAACGGCAAGAGCAAATGTATATCCTGAATGAAGATTTGGAGGAAACATTCCCATATTTAATGATGATGCAGACATAATGGTTTATTCAAAGAGAAAAGTCCCTCCTTTGGAAACAAACATGCTGATGCAAGTTTGTATTACATTTTACAGGTGTAGAATGTTCCAGCGGGCTGAGAATCTCCGCGTGTTTCCCTTGCGCTCATTTCCTTAAACATGGTAAAATTGGCTTACACCCAATTGGCACATTTATTTTACTTGTCAGTCCTTAGTAAAGTAGTACTATATGCACCCAGGGCCTGCAAATTAAATGCTACTAATGGGCCTGCAGCAAAACACACAAGATGATGGATGGAATGTTGCACAATGGCAAAACATTTACCCCCAGTCACAGATCTGGGTTTAATCCATCGTTATTTTGCTCACCAAGCACACCCCAGTTCAGACATGGCCATATGCAAATCAGTCTTGGCCCTGTGCCTCATGGGAACAGTCCAGCCTGAACTGCCAAGCCATGTCTTCCCTGGACAGGAATCAAGCATCCTTGGATGGTTGCCGGCTATCAGCCGTCTTCAGCCAGGATAGCTTGACTCCAGTGGCGTAGTGAGCATTAATGGGCCTGCAGCATTTGTCATGCCACCCGCTTAGGTAGCCCCTTAAAACATGTGCCAGTCTTGCCATTGCAGCCTGCAAACTATTTTGAAGAGCCAGTTCGACCTAAAAAACCCATACCAACCCTAAACCCTAGAAATTCCCTTGTCACCCAAAAACCCATACGCACCCTAAAACCTAAAAAAAGCCCATATCACCTAAAAACCCATACCTACCATAAAACCTAAAAATTCCCTTGCCACGCATAAACACATGCCCACCCTAAATCCTAAATATTCACTTACCACCGTAAACCATAAAATTGCCCTTGCCCCACAAAAACCCACACCCACCCAAGATCATAAACCCCATAAACACCGTAAATCCTACAAAATTCCTTACCACCAAAAATCCCACACCACCATAAAAGATTAAAATTCCCTTGCCGCCCATAAAGCCCATACCCACCCTAAACCCTAAAAAATCCCTTAACACTCAAAGACCTACACCCATCCTAAACCCAAAATGTTCAACTGCCACCCAGAAACAAATACCCACTCTAAGCCCTATAAGATTCATTACCACCTAAAAACCCATACCCACCCTAAACCCTAAATGTTCCTTATCACCCAAAAAAACCATACCCAACTCTAAACCTTAAAAATTCTCTTTCTACCCAAAAACCCATGCCCGTCCTAAACCCTAAAAATGCCCTTGCCACCGTACACACCATAAACCCTAAAAAAAATCCCTTATCACCTAAAAACCTATACTCACCCTAAACCCTAAAAAATACCTTACCACCCAAAAACCCATACCCACCCTAAACCCTAGAAATTCCCATGCCACCCATAAAAAACCCATACACACCCTAAAAACTAAAAAAGCCCATATCACTTAAAAATCCATACCTACCATAAAAACTAAAAAATCCCTTACCACCGAAAAACCCATACCCACCCTAATCCCTTAAAATTCCCCTGCCACCCAAAAACCATGCCTACCCTAAAAATGCCTGTGCTGCCCAAAAACCCATACCCATCATTAACCCTAAAAGAGCCCTTATCATCTAAAAACCTATATTCACCCTAAACACTAAAAAATACATTGCCACCAAAACCCATACCCACCCTAAACCCTAGTCATTCTCTTGCCACCCAAAAACCCACACCCGGAACCATAACAATTCTCTTGCCACCCAAAAAACAATACAAACCGTAAAACCTACCAAATTCCTTGCCACCAAAAATCCCACACAAAATACCCCTGCCACAAAAACCCATACCTATCCTAAACCCTAAAAAATCACTTAACACTCAAAAACCTACACCCATCCTAAACCCTAAAAATTCAATAGCCATCAAAATCCCATATCCACCCTAAACCGTAAAATATCCCTTACCATTCAAAAACCTATAATCACCCTAAACCCTAGAAATTCCCTTGCCACTCAAAAACCCATACCCACCCTAAAAAAATCTTGCCACCCAAAAACCCACACAAACACTAAACCCTACAAGATTAATTACAACTCAAAAACTCATACCCATCCTAAACCCTAAAGGTCCCCTTGCCACCCAAAACCTATGTCCACCCTAATCCCTAAAAAATCTCTAATCACCCATATACCCATAAACACCCTAACCCCTAAAAAATCCCTTACAACCGATAAAAACCATACACACCCAAATTCCTTTGAGTTTCCTTGCCACCCAAAAAACCCATACCCAGCCTAAACCCTAAAAAATCCATTTCCACTCAAAAACCCATACCCACCCGAAACCCTTGAAATTCTCTTCTACCAAAAAAACCATACAAATGCTAAAACCTAAAAAATCCCTTTCCACCCAAAAACCCAAACAAATTCTAAACCCTAATAAAAGCATTATTGCCCAAAAACCCATACCCAAGCTAAACCCTAATATAGCTATATTTGACTACTAAACAGGCAGTTACAATTGCAGTTATCTTACAGTTAAAAGGGGCTTACTTTGAATGGGGTAGCAGGTGCAGTGTCACCTGGGCCAAAAGCTCTAGGGACCCCACTAAACACCAAATATTCCTATATTTAACTACTAAATAAGCAGTCACAAGTGCAGTTACCTTGCATGCACTTGGGTCATGAATTCAATGGTGCAGCGACACCGGGCCCAAAGCTCTAGGAACCCCTCTAAACACTAAATATTGCAAAATTCTACTATGAATCAGGCAGTCACAAGTGCAGTTACTTTACAGGCAATTGGGTCATGATTTGAATGGTGCGGCAGGTGCAGTGGCACCAGAGCCATAAGTTGGCATAACTCCTCTAAACACCAAATATTGCTATATTTTATTACTAAACAGGCAGTCAAAAATGTAATTATATTGCAGGCATTAGGGGCATGATTTTAATGGTGCAGCAGGTGCAGTTGTACCGGGCCCAAAAGTTGTCAGAACTCCTCTAAACACATAGGGGCTTATTACGATGTCGGATGGACTTCACTCCGCCTGCCATCGTCCCGGGGATTGGGATCGGTTGCCTATAAGGCGGCTGTCCCGCAAATGCCATATGATGCGACCGCCACCACAGCAACCGCAAATGGCATGTTTGCATTTCCCTGCACATTTCCCTTCGTCATGTGGCAGGCACCATGCGGTGCCTGCCACATGACATCACTATGGAAAGGCTGACGGGATGCAGCATCCTAATCTGGCTGATGGTGCCTGCTATGCACTGCCTCTTTTCTGTGGAAGCAGTGCGTTCCAACAGGCAATCGTAACGATTGCTGCTGTCGGACCCGTAGCGGATGGACTTTCCGTCCGCAATGCACACCGCCCACCATCACAATGTGGCGGGCGGAAATTGGCCTTACAATGCTGCTAAATCAGCCCCATGGTACTGCTATTACATCAGTTCATTCAACTATTTCCCTCTCATTTCATTTTGCAAAATGTTGCTATTACTTACCCACACTATACCACTAGTAACAGCATACTATATTACCTTTTTGTACAAAAACAAGTCATAACATTTTAACAAACTTTCTTTAACTTATATTGTACAACTACTCAGCCAGCTATAACTCACAAAAAAGCTTATTAACCTGTTTACCGCGGCAGCAATTTCGCCGCGGTGCGGGCGTTCTATTGCATGGGCAGGGCCACGCCGGCCAACGGACGTGCGCAGCACTACAGAGGTAGTATTTGCGATGGCCGTTGGCCGACGGGCGCACTTAAGGGGTTAATCTCATAGGAGAAACCTAATGCATTTCCCAATGCTTGTTTGTTTTGTTTTCAGCACTCTATGGGAGAACATGTTTTCTTTCACTCCACCTCTGTATTGTGTTCTACCTCCCTTTCAAATTCTTGCCCTCATCTGTTCTGTGTTTTTGTCATCCCTCGTCTTTCTGTTGCTTCTCCATAACTTCTCTTGCCACTGGTTAGTGTTAATCACTGCTGAGAGCAGTGTTGACCTCCTACGCCTGCACTCTGCTCCTCTGTTTGTCTCCTGTCCCTCCTCATCCTGTTGTAGGAGGTCTTGGCAGCTGTGATTTCCTACCAGGTCACTCCCTTCTAAGTGTGCCATCAAGCACTTTAAAAAAAATGACTGCTCAATGTTGCAAATCTGCCAACCTGGAATAGAAAATTAAAAAATAGAATGCTGCTGCATGCATTGTGACACAAAACATGTACACATATACATCATCACGTTGGGGCTGCCATAGCGTCATGATGCATAAGTGCACATAAGTGGTGATGTGGCGCACTTTCTTTTTGTTGATAGTGATGAACAGCAGAAGAAGGGGTGTATTGCTTTGTTTCTACTTTTTTTCTGGCGCTTGTGGGCCTGTAGTTGTACAGAAAAAGGAAACATACTAGTTACAGATGCATTTGTGCGCCAATCTAAAATCAATTAAAAATTTCAAACTCATACAAAGTAGTTTACATTGTGTGAATTTAAAAAACAACCTACAGTTACTGCATGAGTTGAAATAGATTTGTTTTTAAACAATTATTTAAAAACTTGATATGAAAGATGTTCCTTTCATTCGGGATATGTAATTAATTTTGGAATGTGAATTTAATTATATTCATAAACGTGTCTATCTGATGATAGTCAATTTTTGCATTGGTTTTCCAAACTAGGCGATTTTGGTACTGAAATGCCCATTTCCACTTTCTGGGAATGAAAGTTCCCGCTCTGTCTTGGCTAACTCTGCAACCTGAAACATGCAGGCAGTTGTATCCTGTTTGCAGCCCTTCCAAAGTACCTGTTGATATGCAAGTTGAGAGCCTCGCAGTGCCCTCCGGTTGTCATGACTATGGCCGAGGAGAGGTGTGAAGGCCTCTACCCCAAGATCAGCATAACAAAGGGCCGAGAGCTTGACTTCCCCAGCAGTGCGCCTTCCCGGGAAACACCTGCAGCAGGCAGCAGGCTGTGGTTGTGAGGGGAAGGGGATACAGGGGCTGGTGGTGTTTTGTGTCACACGAAGCTGTCTGCACACGAGTTTAGCATACTTGCTTTTACCTAAACGTCATAGCCTTGAATTAAGTACGGCATAGATGTTTACAGAATGCTTTTCACTGAAAACGAACTTTTTCAGAACTGCACCTCTCAAATGTGCAAGGAAATGAAGGCAAGGGTATCTATGTATAAAACAACACGAGATGCTTGTATTCTGTTTAGTTGCAAAACACATTTCAAAAAGGTTAGTGCTCCTTCTCCATATGCAAAAAAACTTTGATGCTGCAGTGTGCTGTCAAATTTTGAATTTTACACTAAATCTCTTTAAGTTGTAAAATGTTTAGTGATCTAATAATGGGCAATGAAAACAGCAATCTGAATTTAATAAACCTTTATCAGAAAGGTGAGTGTTCATAAGCATAGCGTAATTAAAGATTTAGTGCAAAAAACCCTATTTATTTCACAATATCATCTCTCTTTCTATTGTCCATATAAAAATGAGCATTTAAATCTGGAAGTCTAGCTGGTGAAGAATGAGTTATTCATTTTGTTAGGAGAATTTAAGGAAATAGTTTTGCATCTCGACACCAGTTTTAACAGTTTCTAATGCGCTAAACAAAAACATTTTGCAAATCTAAGGAAGTTGTTTAATCTCCATTCTTGACTGTCTTTACATTCTGCAAGTTCATATCATATCCTTGTTTCTGTAATCCTCACTGCTGGTCCTGCACGCATTTTTCGACGTACAGTATCTCGAGTTCGAGAAGCTCCTTTTAAATAAGTAGTCCCTGTAGATTGTCCTGCTGTTCTGGAATTTATAAGCCTGCTGTATGATGAACACAACAAACATGCAAAACGCAGAGTTTCATTTTGCTGATGTTTTTCAATCAGCCACTGGAACTAGACACATATGGAGTCATAGACAAAGGGGAACATAGAGAACAATGAACAGAGGAAGGTAGACATGGGAGGATATGGAAATGAAGACAGAAAAACACAAACAAAAAGAGACAATATAGGATGCTAGGATTCGGGTAGAAATATGAAAAAAATAACGATGCAAAAAACAAGCATTGGCACAGCCAATAGGTCTCGCCTTTGAGACCATATTAGCCATGCAGCACACAAGCTGCGAGTTTACAAACATCAGAAAGAAGACAGAGCAACCAGTCACATCTCGTTTAACAGTGGTAGTTGCGCTGGACAATTTTTTAACCACGTGTGCTTGAAGCTTTGCGCTTATAAATTGATTTAAATTGTAATTATAACATATTCAGCGTGTTCTAAGGCAATTTATCTCCACGAGGTCTGACACTTCTCGGGAAGCCTAGGTGGAAGGAAGAAAGGAGCACAAATAATACTAATTGGTGCTCATGTACATCTTTGGGTGGAGTTTGCAATAAATAAGAGGAATATAAAACTGAAGAATGGATGTGAAGAGGGGAAGAAGGAAGGAAGGCTGGGAGTGAGGGGAGAAAGAAGACAAGAAAGAGCGCAAGAAGGTGAATCAGGGAGAGAGCGTGCGTGTGGGAGAAGGAGAGGAGAGAAAGGAGGAAATATAGTGGTGAGAGATCCATTACACTGAATTAGACAGAATACTTCACGTACATTCTATACAGGTCAGATACGCCACATTGTCCATTATGAAGTTGCTTCTGTGAGACAAGGGCTTTTTGCAGCTTCGTCATTAACTTTTGCCCCCATTTTCTCTACTGTAAGGTACTGGTGTAATGACTGTAGTGCCATTGGCTCTGTTTACCAGGCCTCAGTGCATTTGCTTGAACCCTTAAAAGTATATGTTTAATTCACTTACCCCCAAATGACATAAGTTAACTTACATATAAATCCCTAGTATATGATACCAGGAGTGTCGTGGAGTGTCGTGTTGTGGAGTGGGGTAGAGAGGAGTAGAGTACAGAGGAGTTTAGTACTGTTAAGCTGAGTAGAGTGGTGTAGAATGTCGTAGAGTGGCATAGAGTGGCACAGAGTGGTGAGGAGTGGCATGGAGAGGAGTGTCGTAGAGTGGAGTGGAGTAGAGTGGGGTAGAGAAGAGTAGAGTGCAGAGGAGTTTAGTGGTGTAGAGCTGAGTAGAGTGGTGTAGAGTGGCATAGAGTGGCGCAGAGCGGTGTGGAGTGGCATAGAGAGGAGTGTCATAAAGCAGAGGGGCATAGAGTGTCCTTGAGTGGATTGGTGTGGAGTAACATGGTGTATCATGGAGGATCGTAAAGTGGATGGCCGTAGAGGGGAGGGTGGGTCGTAGTGGGGAGGATCGAAGAGGGGAGGGTCGAAGAGGGGAGGGTCGAAGAGGGGAGGGTCAAAGAGGGGAGGGTCAAAGAGGGGAGGGTCAAAGAGGGGAGGGTCAAAGAGGGGAGGGTCAAAGAGGGGAGGGTCAAAGAGGGGAGGGTCAAAGAGGGGAGGGTCAAAGAGGGGAGGGTCAAAGAGGGGAGGGTCAAAGAGGGGAGGGTCAAAGAGGGGAGGGTCAAAGAGGGGAGGGTCAAAGAGGGGAGGGTCAAAGAGGGGAGGGTCAAAGAGGGGAGGGTCAAAGAGGGGAGGGTCAAAGAGGGGAGGGTCAAAGAGGGGAGGGTCAAAGAGGGGAGGGTAAAAGAGGGGAGGGTCGTAGAATGGAGGATCGTAGAATGGAGGGTCTTAGAGGGGAGGGTCGTAGAGGGGAGGGTCGTAGAGTGGATGGGCATGGAGTGGAGCGGAATAGTGTTGTAGAGCGGAGTGTCATAAAGTGGAGGCTTGTAGAATGTAATAGAGTGGTGTGGAGTGGCATAGAGTAAAGTGGAGTGGAGTGGAGTGAAGTAGAGTGGATTGACACAGAGTGGAAAAGAGTGGAAGGGCATAGTGTTGTGGAGTAGAGTGGGGTAAAGTGGAGTGGCGTAGATCGGAGTTGAGTGGCGTGGAGTGGCATTGTGTGGAGTGGCATAGCTTTAAGTGGGTTAAAGTAGCCTAGAGTGGAGTGGAATAGGGTGTTGTAGAGTGGAGTGTCAGAGTGGAGGCTCGTAAAGAACTTCGGTAACGATATATCTGTAAGAAACAGTAGTTAGTATTAGATTCCTTACCTTAGAATATCCCCAGGCGTCAGACTGGATCCGGAAATTTTTGCGTAGCAATACCCCTGCGCATCGTTAGGCGTCGTCTCTGGCTCCGCGTCCGTCGTCGGCGTCGTCTGCGCCGGAATGACGTCGTCGGAGTACTTAGACGCCGCCCATGCGCGCTGACGTCAGTTCTTAGCCACAGCTTTTCCGCGCCAGATACGCAGAGCCATGCTAGAACCAACACTGGTGCCAAGAAACTAGGGCCCTGAAAGGGGAATAACCTTAACCCTAGGTATCAGTTCGCAGAACGGGGAGGATGGGTGGGGCGGTAAGGAATCTAATACTAACTACTGTTTCTTACAGATATATCGTTACCGAAGGTAAGTAACTTGTTCATCTGAAAGAAACACGTTAGTATTAGATTCCTTACCTTAGAATAGATACCCCAGCAATACCAACCCCGGTGGTGGGTCTGCAAACCAATACTCACACCAGGAAGTCCTGGAGGACGGAACGGCCAAAGAAGCCATCCCTCCGGACCTGACTGTCCAGGCAGTAGTGCCTCGCAAAGGTGTGCAGCGAGGCCCACGTAGCCGCCTGGCAAATGTCCTGCAGGGGACTCCCCGAAGGAGGGCAGTAGTAGCCGCCGTGGCCCGAGTGGAATGGGCCCTCAGCCCAACTGGAGTCTCCTTTCTAACCAAGGAGTAGCACGCCCTGATGCATAAGACAACCTACCGAGAGATGGTCCGTTTATGCACCGCCCGTCCCTTCTTCGCACCCACGTAACCAACAAAGAGTTGGTCATCCACCCGGAACTGGTGTGTGCGATCCACATAGAATGAAAGCGCACGTTTTGGGTCCAGACGATGGAGCCGCTCTTCATCCTTTGAGGGATGCGAAGGCGGGAAGAAGGAGGGCAAGGTGATGGACTGCCCGATGTGGAAAGCAGAGACTACCTTGGGCAGGAAAGATGGTTTTGTACGCAACACCACTTTGTCCGGATGCACAGACAGGAAGGGAGGTTTGCAAGATAGAGCCTGGAGCTCACTCACCCTCCTGGCAGAGGTGATGGCAACCAAGAAAGCTGTCTTCAAGGTGAGAAGACGGAGAGGACAAGAGTGAAGTGGCTCAAAGGGAGCGCACATCAGGAAAGTAAGAACTAGGTTCAAGTCCCACTGAGGCATCACAAAAGGGACAGGTGGAAACATGTGCGTGATGCCCTTCAGAAAACGAGTTACTATAGGGGACTTGAACAAAGAAGGTTGATCAGGCAGCCTTAGGAAGGCCGAAAGGGCAGAAAGGTAGCCCTTGATAGTGCCCATAGCAGAGCCCTGCTGGGCAAGAGAAAGAAGGAAGAGAAGAACTTCAGAAAGAGGGGCAGAAAGGGGATCCACAGCCTTTGCTGTGCACCATGCCACAAATTTGTTCCACCGGCAGGCGTATACCGACTTAGTGGAGGGGCGCCTGGCTGCCAGAATAACATTACAAACTTCAGGAGGCAAGTCAAATGGCCTCAACTGCCGCCGCTCAATCTCCAAGCATGGAGGTGGAGACTGGACAGGTACGGGTGGAGGACCGTCCCCTGCTGCTGCGACAGAAGGTCCTCCTGAAGAGGCAGACGGATCGGGGGACCGACTGACATATTGAGTAGCTCGGGATACCAGAACCTTCGAGCCCAGTCCGGAGCCACAAGGATGACTTGGGCCCGGTCGCGCCTGATCTTCTTCAGCACTCTGGGCAGAAGTGGTATAGGCGGAAAGGCGTATAACAGACCGCAACTCCACTCGCGACGAAATGCGTCGCCGAGCGAGTGCCGCCTTGGAAATTCCAACGCGCAGAACTGATGACATTGCGCGTTCTCTTCGGTGGCGAATAGATCTAACCAAGGCTCTCCCCACTGCAGAAAGATGCCTTGCGCCACGTCCGAGTTCAGACGCCATTCGTGATCCAGCGAGCACCGTCGGCTGAGTTTGTCCGCCCTGGCGTTCAGAGAACCCGCCAGGTGTTCCAGCCACTGCACGGCACGTTGATGGAAAACCCCAGCAGGTGCAGGAGATCCGCCGTAATCTGGAGGTGGTTGACGACTGCTTGGGGTGAGCCCGCCTTCAACAACCAGTCGTCGAGGTAGGGGAAGTCTGAAACCCCTAACCTACGCAGATGAGCTGCGACCAACGCCATCACTTTCGTGAACACCGGTGGGGCGCTTGTAAGGCCAAAGGGGAGCACGGTGAATTGAAAGTGCTCGAGGCCTACCGTGAACTGCAGGTAACGTCGGTGGGCCGGCAGGACGGGGATATGAAAGTAGGCGTCCTGCAAGTCCAACGCCACCATCCAGTCTTGCGGGTCTAGGGCAGCCAAGACTTGAGCTAAAGTCAACATCTTGAATTTCTCCTTCCGGAGGAAGCCGTTGATGCTCCAAGATAGGGCGTAGGCCCCCTTTGCCCTTCTTGGGTACCAGAAAGTAGTGGGAGTAGCAACCACACCCTACTTCTGGCCCAGGAACGCGCTCGATGGCCCCCTTGGCCAAGAGGGCCGTAACTTCCTCCTGCAGAAGTTGCAAGTGGTCCCCCGACATGCGGTGGTACTGCGGTGGCATGGCTGGAGGGGTCGCCTCGAAGGGGAGGGAGTAGCCCCTTCAGACGATTTGCAGCACCCACCTGTCCGACGTTACTGTGCGATAGTGGAAGAAGTGATGGCGGACCCTGCCCCCCACTGGCGTCACATGGGCCTGAAAACTCGGACTAGGAAGGTTTTGAGGCGGATGCTGTGGACTGGCCTCGCCTTGGACCCCGACCGCCTCCCCGGCGGTTCCCACGGCCGCCACCGCGCTGAAGATTCTGTTGCGACGTGTGGATTCTGTTGCGAAGTGTGGCTAACTGTCCATGCAGGGGCGCCCCTTCCTTGGCCACGAAAGGAGCGAAAGGCACCCATTTGCTGGCGCGGGGCCGAGAGGCCCAAGGACTTGGCCGTAGCCCTGGAGTCCTTAAAGCGCTCAAGCGCGTGGTCCTGCCTGGTCGCCAAACAGGCGACGGCCATCAAAGGGCATGTCCAGAAGTGTAGCCTGGACATCGGCCGAAAAATTGGTGCACCGTAGCCAGGCGTGGCGTCTGACCCGCCACTGTCGTGGCCATCGCTCTGCCTAGCGTATCTGTGGTATCCAGTTTGCACCGGATAGAGTACCGTGCCGCATCTCGACCCTCCACTAGGGCTTGGGCGAGTTTAGCCCTGACCTCCTCAGGGCATTGTGGCAGCACGTCCACAACCGTGTCCCACAGGGTATGGGTGTAGCGGCCCAAGAGGCATGCGGTGTTGACTGACGGCAGTCCCAGACTAAGGGACGAGAACACCTTCTTTCCAAATTGTTCAAACCTCTTGGATTCCCTGTCGGGAGGGCCAACGGGAACGCCGTCTGGAAGTTAGAGGCCTGGATAACCAGGCTCTCGAGGGTTGGATGGGTCGACAGGAAGCTTGGGTCACCCGGAGCCGGGCGGTAGCGTCTGGCCACGTTCCTGTTCACAGGCTGTCCTGAGGCGGGCTTGGACCAGGTGCCCAGCAGAACGTCAGATAAGGCCTCATTGAACGGCAGCAGAGGCTCGACCAAGCTTGACTGCGGTTTGAGGACCTCGGTGAGGAGATTAGTCCTCACGGCCGCTGAGGGGAGCGTAAGGTTTAAGGCCTTAGCCGCCCGCATCAGTACAACGCTATAGGCTGCCCCCTCCTCCGTAGCCACAGTTGGAGGGGAGACAAAACCAGTGTCTGGAGAGAGATCCAGGCCGCTGGCCTCCCCAAGCTCCTCTGTCCAGTTCGCTTGGTCCTGACACTCCCGTGTCAGAGGGTCCTCAGACCCCTCCCAGTCCTCTTCGTCACCCAATGCCTGGTAACCAGGATCAACAATCGGGCCCGTTCGTTAAAGTAGAATGTACCCAAAGCTGTCTCGTACGGCGCCCAACGGGGCCGTGTCGACGGCTGAACGGGATCGATAGAAGGACTGGGGCCGGCGTCGACCGAAGTTGGCGCCGCTGGTGACACCCTTGGGAGCGGCGCCGGTGAGGTCGTAAGGTCGACCGGCGTCGACCCAGATCCGGAGCCGGATCCGGCCGGGGCCTGGGGCGCCAGGACCGAAGTCGCCGGCGGCGCCGGGGCCGAAGCCGCCTGCGGCGTCGGTGCCAAAGCACGCGACTCGCTAGGCCCCGGAGCCAGACCCACTGGGCCCGAAGGCGCCGTGGGGTCCGGTGGAGAAGAGAGCGACCTCATGGCCATGAGGTACCGCTCGATCTCCTCCGTCGTCGCATCCTGCTCAGGGACCCGAAGGTGTGGGGCAGGATGCGGCGCTAGCGACTTCTGCGGAGCCACGTGGGTGGTGCCACCCAAAACCCCGGCCGCGTCGGGTGAGCGTCGGGGGCGGTCGGAGGAGCGATGACGCCGCTCCGACTTCTCATGCCTCTTACTGAGGAGGAACCAGAAGAGCGATGCCGACTTCCGGAGCTGCGAGAGCTCCGTCCCCGCGACCGATCCCTTGACCTCCCATGGGACCGGGACCTCGAATGGCGCGGGCCCGACTGCCGGAGCTCGAGCCGCTTGCGGGACCGCTCCCGCCTAGCCTTCGATGTCAGAGCTCGACAGTCGGAACAGGAACGGTCGTCGTGGTCGAGGCCTAGGCATTGCAGACGCCGGCGATGGGGGTCGGTATTCAACATCAGTCAACTACACTTCGAGCAGGGTTTGAACCCGGGCATACCTACGGGCACCTGAAGAGTCGAGAACGACTTGTAGAAGATCAAAAATGATCAAAAAAGTTTTAGTCAAAAAGTGACAAAGGGGTAGAGCTTCTCCGGATCTGAGCTAGCTGGCGCGGAAAAAAGAAGAACTGACGTCGGCGCGCATGGGCGGTGTCTAAGTACTCCGACGACGTCATTCCGGCGCAGACGACGCCGACGACTGACGCGGAGCCAGAGACGATGCCTAACGACGCGCAGGGGTATTGCTACGCAAAAATTTCCGGATCCAGTCTGCACCTGGGGATATTCTAAGGTAAGGAATCTAATACTAACGTGTTTCTTTCAGATATGTCAGAGTGGAGTGGGTTGGCATAGAGTGAAGTAGAGTGAAGTGAAGTAGAGGGCCAAAGAATGAAGGGGCATAGTTTTGTGGAGTAGAATATCGTAAAGTAGAGTGGAGTGCCGTGGAGTGGAGTGCCGTGGAGTGGAGTGCCGTGGAGTGCCGTGGAGTGCCGTGGAGTGGAGTGGCATAGAGTAGAGTGGAGTGGCATAGAGTAGAGTGGAGTGGAGTGGCATAGAGTAGAGTGGCATAGCGTAAAGTGGATTAAAGTTTGGGAGAGTGGAGTAAAGCTTTTTCCATGCTTGAATTTTGCTAGGTAGTACCTGCCAAAATTTACATTTTGAAACTGGTCATGAAGAGGAAAAATGTGTGGAAATCTAATGTTATAACCCAGATTCCACACATAATTTCTTATTCTTATTCTGAGAAGAAAAATTCATATTTGTGCAATAAGATTGCCCCCTGGAAAAAATCACCAAGAACCTCCTTTAGAGCTGTCTGGAGTGGTATCAATGGCGGAATATTGGTCTGACCAACAACAGTTTTCTTTGAGTTTCTGAGCCCTGAGTTATCGGGTCCTCAAACATCTGAGCTGATTTTTCTAAGCCAAGAGACACAGGTTGTGAAGACTTCCTAGGAGCATCGGGGGCTGAGGGAGGATGCTGTGCTCAGACACTGTCCACACTCATACTTCAGCATGGGAAGAAAAATGCTTTTCCCAGCTGAAGATGAGGAAACTGTGCCTTCCAGCCACTCCTGAACCTTCTACCGAATATGACACTTTACCCTGCACACATTTACAATGCTTGCCATTACCACACATTTTTTACTCCGCAAAATCTTTTACAACACAGGGATTTACAACGCAATCCCATTACAATGCATTGTCCTTTACAACACAATTTACTATTTTAACTCCACTGGAGTGTTGTAATGGTTTGCGTTGTAAAGCCCTGTGTTGTTAAAGATTTTGCGGAGTAAAAAATGCGGGGTAATGGCATGCGTTGTAACGCAGTCATTGTAAAGGATGTTTACCCCCGGCGACCAAGAAAATAAAAACCCTCATAACGTCTAACACCTGTTGTAAGCAGGCGGTAAATGTATGTGAATTTAGGCCCATTTTTGTCCCAGAAGGGAGAAAACCTGCAGAACTGGTGCTGGAAATATACGACCTGCATGTTATTTACCATTCTGGGGTAGGGGGGTATTTGCAATAATTATTTGCTCAAGGGAGACACCAACTAGTATACCCTCACAGACATAACAGTGAGAATTAGGCCAGATGTGTGCTTTTGAATGGTTCCTAAAGGAAAATTAGCGCACAGTAATTCTTCTAGGATCAGAATGTGGACCTAAAAGAGAGGATGAGGACTGGTAAATTACTGATAACTAATCCAGACATTAGTATGACCTGAGAAGCTTTCACATCCAGAGCTAAATCACAATTGCTCTACGCATGTTGACAGTGAGAGAATTTGGAACATTTTAGCTAACATTAATATCTCATTCTCAGCAGGTGCAAAAACACTCTGGTACAAAAAACATATAAATTGGATGGGTGGTGTGTCTTTACACCAGATTTACAAGTTAGTGTGCGCGCAATCAGTTTTTGTACTTCACCATTTATGTGCCATGTTCCAATCTGCAAAAACAGGTGGTATAATCATGCACAAAATGCCAGTGGACCCAGTTTACACCTGAATGGTAATCCGTGGAGGGCAAGGGCGAGCAAACATTCTTTTTATACCAGTTTTGTAATTCAGGTAAAATGATGCTGCATAGCTAATTTGTGCCTTTTACCCAACAATTAAAGAAGCACCATAATAGTAACTACTCTTTCTGCAAAATAACGGGTGTTAGTATTACCCACCATAATCGTGGTCAGTTTAAAAACTGTAGAAAAACGGAAGGTTGAGTGGGTTTTATTGGGATTCCAACACGACCTACAGATTGGCACACTTTTCAGCATCTAGCGTTTAACTCACGGAGCCATTTTGACAAAGGGAATAGAGGTATTGTGGCAAAAGGAGCGGTTTAATAATTGTTTTCCTAAAATTTGTAACAATGCAAACTGTAATGTAATCAAATAGGCTTACTTCAGAAATACTTAATGTCAGGGCCTTCGTTATTAATTGTGTGGGAAAACCATATTGGTAGTTAGTTACCAGTACCATATGCTAAAGTAATTTTAGGTGCAGAGCTCCTCGGTGTTATGCACTATAACATGAGAAAGAGAGAACCAAATACAGCTTACTGGTTTGAAAAAAAAACCCAAAACACTGCACTATTTCAGTTAGATTATCAGCTTCTACATTAGAAAGAATTAGATGTCGATATTCAGTTTCAGGATACAAGTCAAATTAAGTCAAATATTCTCGTGACCAGTTCAGTGGGTTTCCATAAACCTATAAGCCTGCAACAGATTTGCTATTCCCACCCCAATATATATAAAACAGAAGGGAAGGTATTGGACTTCAAAGGGGTTATATTTACTATTCTCATTCCATCCAAATCAACTGTAGGGAAAGTGTGGGACTTTGTAAGGGTTATATTAACTATCCCCACCCCAATCAAGCAATAATAAGGAAAGCATAGGAATTGGATGGGCTAGATTTGCTGTTCCCACTCCCATTTAACCAACAGTAGGGAAAGTGTTGGACTTCAGAAAGGTTACATATACCATTCCAATACAGTTATTAAAAAAATATTTAAATACCTAAAGCATCAAATTATTAACCATAGTTAAATTAGAAAATATATATTGTATACATTTAAATAAAATGCACAAATTATTATAAATATACAAAATAAATGTATAATTAAATGAAAATTTTAAATAAACATACGTAGAATTCACTTATCTCACAACTACTGAAAAAAAAACACAAACACCAATATAAATAAAACAATAATAAAATTAAAATAAGTGAAACATATAAAAATAATAAAACTAATATACACTTGTTGATATATATTACTAATTTATTCTTGCATAGTCTAAAAAAACTATTCTTTCATTTTAAATATTCAGTGAAAAAATTATATAATGCTTTATATATTAAATATTTAAAAAACAAAAAATGTATAAAAAAACTATTTTCATTCAAATAAAATGCTGCTAATCTATCTATAACTAACTATACCATAAAAAATATAAATTAAAAATCTGAAATTAAACCCAAATAAATGAATGAATTAAAACATTACATGCTAACCATTTATATGTTGATTTTACCTTACATTACTTAACATTAGAAAACAATTTGTTAAAATGTAATTAACTTCCCTCCATATTCCCCTAAAAACCCAAATATCCCCCTACTAAATTATAAACTACTTAACATAGGTATTTGTAGATCGCACATTAAATCTTAGGCATCTTGGCGCTAACAGATGTTTATGGTTACCCAATAGTACTAAGCCACCAGACCCATCTAATTACCTTTTGAAAATTCAGTTACACATTTAAAATTGCAAACTATATTTAAAAAAGACAATTTTACTAATATTATAAATATATATACATATATATATATATATATATATATATATATATATATATATATATAATTAAAAACAATGTTTATTACAAGTATACTAAAGTACCCAATATTAATTACAACAATTGTCTTCATTACCATATTGTATACAATAAAAAATCCATTCTTAATTTTGATATTCTGTTCCACTATATTTTTGCAGTTGTGATATTTTTGACAACATATTTATGTCACATGATATTTTGGAAGGTTTCTTTTCACACAAAAACTTCTAGTGCACGACTATCAAATTGTCATTCTCTTGCCCTGAACAAAGGATTCACCAGCTCCTTTTAGGAAGCCTAGTTTTATAGCCCGCACACACCGAAGCACAACATTTGGGCGCACTCCTCAAAAAGGTTTTGTTAACATTGTGAAAGATTCCAATAGTTAAAGTAGGCACATTCTGAGGTTTTTATCTCCATGAAAAAGACAGCCGTATGTCAGCCAAAGTGACTTTCTATACTCTTACATTATGAGCGTACAAGCTCAGTTCAGGAATACAATTTGTAAGACTCTTGTATATGATTTGCCCTTCAAATAACAAGACCATTAACACTGAGAAAGTCTCTTGTAGATGACATGGGCACTTTTGAGAATGTTTGAACCTTGTTTAAGGATTTCTATTTTACACTCCAAATATAAAAGGCTGAACAAATAGAGGTTTCAACTTTGTGAATGTTTCCCATGTTTCACCTTGTTTGGAAGGAATATAGGCTGAGAGGTAGCACCAGGATTCAAACATGTTAGAGTGGTCAAACATATATCCCTCAAGTGGGTTCATTCATTTAAGCCACCAGACTAATACGATCTGTGTGTGTTCTCCAACAAACCTATCAATACACATCACTGTGGAGACTTGCATATGACTGTAATTACACATTATCACTGTGAGGACTTAAACCTCACTGTAATCGTACAATCTCTATGTGAGGACTTGTACATGACTTTAATCATGCACTATCACCGTGTGCAATCCGCGTGCATCCCATTAATCACACACTATCTCTGTGGGGACCTGAGCATGTCTATAAATAAACTCTATATGTGTGAAGACCTGGGCATGTCTTTAATCACACACATTCTCTTTGGCAACTGTGGTAATACTATAGTCACACACCGTCTCTGTGGGGACCTCCACATCTCTATAATCACACACTATCTCTGTGGGGACCTGGGCATGTCTATAATCACACACTATCTCTGTGGGGACCTCAACATCTCTATAGTCACACACTATCTCTGTGGGGACCTGGGCATGTCTGTAATCACACACTATCTCTGTGGGGACATCGAAATCTCTATATTCACACACTATCTCTGTGGGGACCTGGGCATGTCTATAATCTCACACTATCTCTGTGGGGACCTGGGCATGTCTATAATCACACAATATCTCTGTGGGGACCTGGGCAAGTCTGTAATCACACACATTCTTCTTGGCGACCGTGGTAATATTATAATCAAACACCATCTCTGTGGGGACTTGAGCATTCCTGTAATTACATGCAAGCTCTGTTTTGACATGAGAATCATCAGCTTCACATTCTCTGTATGGGGCTTTGTGAATACAGAAAAGTAGTAAAGTTAGACTTTTGGTCTAAGTTTACATTTGTGAAACTGAACAGTAGAAAAGTTAGATTTGTTGTCCCAGTTTACCTTTGTGAATCGGCTCTATTTTAATGAGGACTCAAACACAATCATCTTCATGCACTATCTCTGTGGGGACTTAAACATTGCTAAATTAACACAATATCTTTTTTGGGGCTTGCAAAAAACTATAATAAAACACTATCTTTGTGGGGACTTGTACTTCACTATAGAAACACACCATCTCTGTGGGGACTTGAGCATTCCTGTAACTAAACGCAAGCTCTGTTTCAACGTGAAGCTCCAGGGGGTGCCATGAGGCTCAGGGTCAGGACTGATTTACATATAGCTGGGTCTGAGCTGGGGTAGCAAAGTGAGCTAAAGAACAATGATGGATTCAACTCAGATCTGTAACTGGGGGTGTGAGTGACTGAAAAGTTTGAGCACTCCGTCCATCATGTCCTTGTGTTTGCTTTGACTTGAATATCATCAGCTTCACATTCTCTGTATGGGGCTATGTGAATATTGAAAAGGATTAAAGTTAGACTGTTGGTCTAAATTTACCTTTGGGAATACTGAAAAGTAGTGAAGTTAGACTTTTTGTCTAAGTTTAACTTTGTGAATTAGGCCTTATTTTAATGAGGACTTAAACACAATCATGCACTCGTTGAAGACTTAAACATCGCTACAATAACGCACTATCTTTGTGGGGACTTGAACATCACTATGATAACACACCATCTCTGTGGGGACTTGAACATCACTATGATAACACACCATCTCTGTGGGGACTGAACATCACTATGATAACACACCATCTCTGTGGGGACTTGAACATCTCTGTGATAACACACTATCTTTGTGGGGACTTAATTATCACTATAATAACACACCATCTCTGTGGGGACTTGAGCATTCTTATAACTACACACAACCTCTGCGTGGGCTTGAACACCATTAGATTCACACTCTTTATAATGGGATTTAAGCTTTGAATGTGCACACTATTTCTATGGAGACTTAAACATAATGATCTTCACCTACTATCTCTGTGGGGACTTGAACATCTATTTTGGAAAAAATGTAAGCAGCTAATCAAGCTCTGGGTTCCACTTGACCATATTCCTTGGTTCCATATGTTAATTTCTTTATGTATTAACTCCCTTATCTCCTAAGATTGTAAGCACTAATATACAGGTTAAATACAGCATTAGGTGTCTTTCTTTAAGCATAATATGATATTTTCTTGTACATTAACATAATCTGTCTTTAATATATACCCCTAGAATATATGCAGAAATTCATATTAGAATAGATTGTAATGTTGTTTGTGTATATTGTTTATAAAATAAACCTTTAGCCATGTGCCTTTGACTGTATTCAGCATAAACAGTGTTACAGACTAGGTCCCCACAAGGATGGTAGCACGTGTTCAAGTCCCCACAAGGATGGTGCTGTGCGCACGATTAAATAACAATATATTAGCAAATTTGAAGCAGGATCCTGTATCATGAATTTTTTCTCAACATTTTTCTGTTATTAGTGTAGTTTAAAAACATTGGGAAAGGTTAGTCCCCACAAGGCTGGTATTCACACATAGTCCCCACAAGGATGGTAACACGTGTATGTGTGTACTCG